>NC_069144.1:21444575-21448005 GCF_943734635.1 Anopheles cruzii
CTCCTCCTCCGTTACCAGCGGCAGTGCGCCCGTCGCTCCGGGCAACCACCCCGCAGTCCTTGCCATCGACATAACCCAGTACCTGGAGGAATTTAGGCGCCATCAGCGAAGAGCGGCGGAGGCCAGAGCCGTGGGCGCCGACGTACAGGCTGCCCTGATCAACAGAATTACTGACGTACTGGCTGTCCTGAGCGGTGGCGGTGGCGGTGGCGACGGGCTGATGGCGACCGCTATCGATGCCCTTGCCGTCGACACATCCCAGTACCTGGAGGAATTTAGACGCCATCAGCGAAGGGCGGCGGAGGAAGATGCCGCGGCCGACGACGTACTGGCTAGCAGCAGCAGCAGCAGCAGCAACCGCAGCAACAACGACTGCAGCAGCCACAGGAGCCGGCAGAGCTGCCGGAGTTCCCCTGGAGTGTGCAGCTCTCCAAAACGCAGCTGAGGAAGCTGCGAGAAGAGTGGCGAGCGGCAATGCTTGGCGCACCTCAGTCGGTACCCCCAGTGGAGCCGAAGCGCCTGGGAAGCCGACGTCCTAGGAAGGAGCGCGTCCGGGTGGCCCCTGCGAAAGGGCGCACACACTGGGACATGCATAAACTCGTTCGCCCAAAACCAGGTGCAGCGAGCGAGGAGGTCCGTGAGATCGCCGCTAAGGTGAACGAAGCCATCGCTAAGGCGACCCAAGTGAATGGTGAGCTGGTCCTGGACCTTCATCGAAGCGCTGACGGGGCGGAAGTCCGCCAAAACATAGAGAAGCTCGCCGGGGACGCTGCAGCTGCGGTGATGCTGAGCGTGCAGAAGGCTGAGCTAGTCTTCAATGGCGTCGACATGACTGCCACCGTGGAGGATGTCCGTGAGGGCATGGAGAAGGCTGGCGCCGTGGTGTCAGCGAATGATGTGTGGATGCGGCGGCGACCGAACATCTGGCCGGGCAGTGCAAAGGAGCGGACCGTACTGTACTGCAGCGGCCAAGTGCCTGGCATGTGGGGGGTCGCACCCCACTGGGTCAGGCCTATGCGATAGACGCCCGCAGCAATGATGCGGATACTGCAGCTCAATCTAAATAGGAGCAGGGCTGCGCTCGAAGTACTGCATCAGAGCGTAGCGCAGTGGTCTGCGGAGGTGGCCCTCCTGTCCGAGGTTCCCTTCGCATTCGCGCCGGAGAGTCCGCGAGAATGGGTGGTGGGCCCGGACAATTCTTGCGCGATCTTTGCTTGCGGTGCATGTCCCGTCCAGCGGATATGGGCTGCCCATGAGGGACTAGTGGTGGCGGAAATTGGTGGTATTACGTTCGTCAGTGCCTACGCTCCACCAAGGTTGTCGATGGCTGAGTTCCGCACCCTACTGGCGGCAATAGTGACGGCGTTGCGTGGCCACAACCGCATTGTGCTGGGCGGCGATTTCAACGCGCACATGGAAGAGTGGGGCAGCGCAAGGCCTGACGCACGTGGTCGTGAACTGTTGGCTATGACAGAGGACCTCGGCCTCGTCCTGCTTAACCAACGGGATCAGGATGGGCGATTTGCGCACACCTTCCTGGGCAGTGGTGCAGCGGCCGCGTCGTGTGTGGACCTCACGTTCGTCTCCACCAGCGTAGCGGCTGGTCAGGATTGGGAGGTCCTGGAGGAGGACTGCGAGTCGGACCATGCGGCGGTGCGCTACAGCGTGGGAGTATCTGCACCACAACCGTCGGCGGGTGAAGCGATGATCGCTCCTGGATGCGGGATGCGAAGATGGAAGATCCGCTGCTTCGATCAGGATGCGTTCCTAGGAGCGCGCTTCACTGGAACCACTTCGCCGATGTTGATGCGAATGCGGAGGCCGTCACCAGAGTCATCACTAGATGCTGTGATGAGACGCTACCCAGATGCAGCTTGCGCCCGGCCCCACGGCGTAAGTCGGTATACTGGTGGAATGACGATCTCACGGCACTACGTGCGGAGTGCACAAGAGCGCGTCGCCTGCTGCATCGCCCCGGTACGAGTCCCAAGGAACGAGCCGCCAGGGTCGCCGACCTCAGGCGAATCAGAGGCCTGTATCGGCAGGAACGGAAGCGCAGCAGGAGGCAGTGCGAAGCCGAGCTCATACGGCAGGTTGAGGGCAACCCGTTCGGAAGGCCGTACCAAATTGTAATGCAAGCCGTGCACGGTCCTTGGGCCCCACCGGAAATGGATCCAGAGGTACTGGATAGCTATGTGGACGAGCTGTTCCCACAACACCCACCAGTGGAGTGGCCGGACACGCCTCCGGAAGATCACGATGGCGACGCAGTACGACCGATAACGCGCTCGGAAATATTCGCCATCGCTACCCAACTGCCCCCCAAGAAGGCGCCTGGGCTGGATGGGATACCAAATGCAGCCATCGCCGTGGCGATGAAGGAATACCCGGAGGCGTTCCGGCGGCTGTATCAGAGGTACCTGGATGAGGGGCGCTTCCCGGAGCAGTGAAAGGTCCAGCGGCTAGTCCTGCTGCCGAAGCCAGGCAAGCCCCCCGGCGAGGCCTCATCCAACAGGCCATTATGCATGCTGAACACTCTCGGCAAAGTGTTCGAGCGTCTGCTGTTGAACCGGCTCAACGAACACCTGGAGGATGACCCAGAGAGACCGCACCTCTCCCCAAACCAGTATGGTTCCGCCGCGGGAGGTCGACGGTTGACGCAATTGAGCACGTCATAGCGGCTGGGCGCTTGGCTATGCGATATAACCGGTTCAACGAGAAGCACAATCGGTGCTGCATGATGGTGGCTCTGGACGTGAGGAACGCATTCAACTCAGTGAGTTGGACGGCGATCGGGCAGGCACTGCTAGCTAAGCGTACCCCACAGGGCCTTCGAGCGATCCTGGGGAATTACCTTAGTGACCGTACGCTGCTCTACCAAACAAGCGCAGGGCTAAGAAGTCGGGCCGTAACAGCTGGGGTGCCACAGGGGTTGATCCTTGGGCCGACACTGTGGAACGTTATGTATGACGGGGTATTCTCTGTGGATCTCATGCCGGGAGTCCGCATCGTAGGATACGCCGATGACTTAGCGCTACTGGTCCCGGCCACTACCCCACGACGCGCAGCCGCGAGAGCGGAGAGTGCGATAGCGGCGGTTCAGGCATGGCTGGACAGGCAATCCTTACAGTTGGCCTGCAACAAGACCGAGGCCCTGGTCTTCAGTAGCCTGAGGAGGGGCAGGCAGCTCGTGTCCTACCGCGCGGGAGACGCGAGGCTAATGGCGAAGCGCACGGTGCGGTATCTTGGAGTGGAACTGCAGGACCACCTGAACTTCAAGCCGCACGTGCTTGCAACAGCGGCCCGAGCGGCAAGGGTGACGCGAGCGGTCGGCCAACTGATGCCGAATCGTGGCGGCCCCTCTGGAGGTAAACGGAAGTTGCTGGCTGCAGTCTCCACGTCTCTGCTGAGGTATGCGGCGCCAGTGTGG
>NC_069144.1:21448505-21456778 GCF_943734635.1 Anopheles cruzii
AAGAGAGAGAGAGAGATAGGACAAGACGACGATGACGACTTCTTCGATACCGGAATGGCTGTGCGGATCGTTCGCGATCGTGTCAAACCGCGGACGACGGTGGTGCTGGCGGTGGCGGCGGCTGTGGATCTCTGCTATCCCACAGATGTTGCCCACGGTGGATATGTATAAAGTTTCTTGCCACTACATCGGTTTCGCCATTGTTAGTCGAACCCTGAAGCCCTGAAGAGGTTTCTCGTCGGATTGCGAGCAACTTGCCGAGACTGCCTCTCGTAGAAGGTGAACTGCCAGTGAACTTGACCTCTTGGTCGTTGTGCGCCTTAGCGAGGAAGTGATTTGCAGCACAGACAAGTGTTTTTAGCCCGTGTGAACGCGCCTCAGACTGTGACTAATATTGCGAGGGGCTCGCTAGGAAAAAGCCTACATCATGAACTGTTACGCGGCCGGACTAGCCATGGCGCTGCTGGTGGCTACCGTGATCGCAGTGCAAGCAGGTGAGCCAATGGGCGAATCATACGGATTGGAATGCATTTCGGAACATTCAACGTCAACGTCTGCAGCATCAATGTCTTACTTGAGTTGATGGCCAGAGTCGGAGTGCGGAGACGCTGTCCTCTATGGTTTTGTCGGTCAGCAACGACAAAAAGCGATGACTGCGCCACAGGACTGAAACTCAATCCGGTTTTTTCCGTTGGCCAAATCATACACTCTCATACCTTTGCCTCACAAACACACGACGGCATTGCTCACCTGCATCAGGAGGTTCCGTTCAGTTCCGTTTCCCTCTGTGCTCGGAGTCCACTCTTTCGGTAGGTCATCGGGGAGACGCTGCTGCTGATGCTCACGATACACGCTCTCGTTTCCGTCGTCGAATGCTGTCATCTCGTACCGCGGGGCAGCAAGACGGCACCAAACGGCAGACACAAACCCCGGAACCGGTGCTAACCAGTTTCGCTTCAACATGCCCGCTTGTTGCATACGTGAAACTTTGAGTCGCTTCACCGTGGGATTACTGGTTTTTCTACTTTTGGGTGTTAAAAGTTAAGTTTTTGTGAAACCCAACTCTCCTGGGTTGGGTTATCCCCGGACGGTGGCCTCCGGGCTGCTGCTGTTTCGCGGACGTACGGTTCGTTCGGAGGTTTATCACTTTTCAACATGCCGAGATGATGATGATTTCATTCCAAGATGGGTGGTGCAAAGTAATACGCTGCCCAAGGTTATAATGTAATGCAAGATATTAGTTTGAGGATTACCGAGGCTAGTTGCACTATTGGAGACCCTTTGAGTGATTGATGTTAATATGGAGCGATGCAAAATACTGAGTCCCATATATATTGACCGATAGGTGTACATTAATGTTTTAAGCCTTCTTATTTGAATTTCGTTAGTTTTAGTCAGTAATTCATCAATTGTGTACAGTTATTTGTGTCATAAGCGTCATATGTTGCAATGAAGTTCAAACCTGCGTACATCTTTTTTGCGCCCTTCACTGTAGAGTGTTTTATCCTCGGAAAGATAATTATGCGGAGAAATCTGTTGTACATTTTTGTCTACAGAAGGGGCCGGTTTTTTCTGAGATCTTGCTGAGATTAGCTGCGTGTTATCCATTATTACTGGAGACGGTTAATGCACACCACAATATGGTGGTGTGGTTTTAAAAGTCTAAAATCAGAGTAAAAACTTCAGCATGCATGTCGCAGTCATAATCAGCTGTAACTATCTTACACAACTTTGCCAATAGTCTGCACCATTTTCCGATCGAGTATATCGACCAGTCCTGTTCGGTTGTGTAAGGCATCCGTCCTTTTTTTGTAATCCTCGGCTTTTTCGCGTGGTACAAATTATGCAACTGTTACCCGTGACGATTCCGGTTTTTGGCAAAAGTTGACAAAAGATGGTAAACCCCACAAATGGGGTTGTCCACAAAATTAAATGTATCTGAAACCCTTCCAGAAAGAGAGTCATTACATCACGCGACAGTGAAGGTGTACCGTCTTAGTTATTTTGTTTCGCCCGCGAAGCTAGGCCTCTTCTGTCCCTACTCTTCCGTTCCGGTTGTTTACTATCACACCCCGCGGTTGGGGCTTCATCTTGTAGCGGATTGGCACGGACACCGAAAACTGAAAAAAATAAACAAGAAAACAATTCGTTTACTATGGCTTTGTTGTTGATTTACAGAAACCGGTTTCTACGTGCCCAAAGCTTATTATACGATCGACGAGAACGGCTACCAATCGCCGCTCATCTACATCGACAGTATTCCGGTGAGTAGACAGGAGGAAGAACTCTGCGGTGGCCTTGTGGTTCGAGGGCAGATATTAATGTGATGTGTGTTTGTCTGTTTAACAGCAAGTTTTCCACCGTGCCCGACGATCTGCTCAGCTAGGTAAATAGGCAGACAGCTCAACCGCTGCTCACCTTGTACTTGTGTAGGATCAAACTGTTACTAGACCTAATGGTGTCCCTTCCCTCGCTTGAACACAGTGCCCAACTTTGGATTTCCCGTCAACTTCCCGAACATTCCGTTCCCGAACCCGGGCCAGGGTGGTAACTTCCAGTCGGTATCCATCACCAGCGGAGGGTACGTATAGTGCGTGAGCCAACGGGCGCGGTATCCCTTGTTCTACAACATCTCTAATAACTGATTTCGGTGCAGACTTAATGAAGCCCATAAACCGTTTCATTTCCGTCGGTCCCGTCTCCGTTAACGAAGACCTTGTGGAATGAAATATTTAAAACCCACCGTGTGCTCCATTACCGGCGGGAGTGCAGCGGTAGCAAACAGTTCGTTCGCGATCTTTGTGCTTCGCTGCGCTCTGCTAGAAGCCCTCTGCCAACATCCCATCCCGCAATGGTTCCACACTGGGGCTCTAGCTACTTTCGTCCACCTGTGGGTCGTCTCGTGCAGCTATCGAGCCGGCATCGCGCAAGTGGATCATACAGTCACTAGCATGGCCCCGCTACTCTTGATGGCCATCAATTTTCGCCTGCACTGCAATTGCCCACTGCAGCGCGCACACTATTTATAGACATCCTGCAGGACGAGCCGGGATCTTCCGTTAAAATGGCGATCCTCGTACGATGCACTGGCGGCAACCACCCCCGGGTGGTTTAATGATGCGCTCCGTGATCGGTGTAGCCCCCCCTTTTCGGACCTCTCGCATGGTGCACTCTTTCATCGTCATCAGAGCTAATGTTCGTGAACAGCAAGCCATCGCCGGCTAATTACACGATGAGCTCACCGCTCGCGTCGACGAAGCAAAAACTGGAAACTGACCTAAGATGCCTGCGGAAGATAATTTTACTCCCTTTGCTTGTTATTTTACCCCGGGGCGTTTGATCTGGGCTCTGGTCTGCGGAGGTCCGCACTGTTGGCAATGGTCGCTTTGTTAGCTAAGTGGTCCATTGGTTTGGCGGGAACACCACAATGATGAAAATAGTTTTTAAGTTTCTAGACACGGGCAACATTAACGCGATTATGTTCTTTTCGGCGCAGTTCTGGCGGTTTGAATAATCGGTTTGATGAGAACGGACAATCGGCACCCGCCGCAACCATCAACACGTTCTCGTCGCAAAACGGGCAGGTCACCCACCTGACACACCACATCGATAAGGATGGCAAAGTGACGACACACACGAACAAGAACAAGAACTGAGAGGGATAATCATATGGACCACTCTAACAGCGAGGGAACACCCTAACGGCAGTATCAAAAGCGGTAAAAGCACAACAACAGTGGACGCCAGCGCCTTTGCTCAAATTCGACATTTTCCAAGAGCACTCAGCCAATTGATCTGCTAGTTCCGGTTCCTTATCTGGTATATTTTTGCTGTTATCTTTTTTGTTTGTAACTGTTTCTCCGGAAATCACCAGCGACCAGTATCACCAGCGACCACACTCTGTAAAGGGGTTCAAGTAGGATTGTACAACGCTTGATAAATTTTTACTAATAATATCTTGAATTGGGTGGGTGAATTTTGTACCAACTACCGGACTGAATGTAGCCCGAGCGGCAATGAACACTATGAACAGTGTAAGAACATAAAAATAAAATAAAAATTACGAAACAAAATCTTTTATGAAACGTTTTCTTCCTTCGTCAACTACCGGTCCGAATGGTCCGTTTTGGAGTGCCATAGGTGGCACCAAGTTTTCATTCTGCTTTATCCGCTTCATATAAAAACTGAAAAAAAATTGAGTTGCAGAACAAAGATTACAAACAATGACTATAGTAAGTAGAAGAAAAATTACTATTCATCATTTCATAATATTTTTAATAAATTTGTTTATTATTGATGGTATTTCCAACAGCCTAACTTTGGCCCTACTGACGCATCGATGAAATGCTAAACACATCGACAAGGATTCACATCCAGTCGAAATTTGCAACGGATATAAATTGCAAAATAGAAAACAAATATAAATCGCCAAAGCCATCCAAAAACGCTCAACATCCGTGCCAAGTAACCAAACAAAAGTCATAAGCACCATTAAGAAATATAAACAAACTAGTTTTCACCGTCCTCGGACACGTAGAAACATTCATCAGTTTTTCCAGAGAAAGTATTTTGTTTAATTTTGTAAAACAAAACATTTTACTTGGCTCCCTAGAAAGCTGAAAAGATAGCCTTTTTGAGATTTTTAGGCTGACAGTGTGACATTCCAATGATTGCGAAAATACTCGTCAAAGGCCAAAGCCAGAATGGTCGATTGAGTTCACACCGTTTTCCGTTACATTTTGAAAAACAAATCTAGCAGAGTTTCGGACGGGGACATGATTTGAGCAAAAGTTGTAGTTCGGCGAAGGTATGACAGCGTTCGCTGTACGGTTTCTCTCCGGAAGTTGTATGTCAAGGTTCGTCGAGTATATTCGTCGAGTTTCATTCGTTTTCTGACTCTCGACGCGAACGGTCGTCGCGTTTGCTTGTCGGCTTTTGCCGGCCGGTTTGCTGGCCGCCAGCGGTGCCGGCCAGTGCATAGTATTTCTTTTTGTTTAAAGTGAGTACGCTAATAAAAAAATACGCTAATGCTACAGTTTTGCGATAATGTGCCTACTAACATTGCGATAATGTGCCTACTAACTTCGAAATGTGTCTAACATTGCGATAATGCCTACTGTTCTTTTGGTATTTTGCCACAGGTGGTCTGCCATTTTGTTTTACGTGTGGCCCGAATTTGCTGCCTTCACTTGTTAAAGACGTGAACAATGAAAATGTAATGCGTCATCAGCGTCTGTTGCTGTACAACTCGCCGAGTTTCGGATAAATGTGTGCTGTGTGTGCGGAAAACTCAACTTCAGCGCTAACTGATCGTGCTCGGTGGATTATTTCTTCAAGGAAAAAAGGTAATAGTAAATTCTTCTTTTCCGGTAAGTTCGACTTCATCGCTCATGTAGACGTATCCATCTCACTTTTTTTTTATTGATACGTTTCCAGTTAATTACGTGCTTCATTAAACACCACCGTTGGCTAAGTGAACGAATTTGGTATAGTTACAAAGAACAAGCATGTTCTCTTTGGTTGGCCGGTTTGTGGTCAACATGTTAAAGATACAAATGACTTAGGTACGTTCTTCTGCCAATCGTTTGCCAATGATAGTGTCATTTTACTTACAATTCTTCTTTCATTTTTAGAACACAATGCCTACTACTTTCCACGTCAGCACCAGAACAAGGTAGGATACAATTGCACTACGAATCTTAGGTAGCTAGGGATGGTTACTATAGGGGCTGGGGGAACTAGTTATTATACGAGCAACTAAACGGCCGCCATGGATCAATTTCGTTAAGTGTAGGGGACAATTTTAAGTAAAAAAGCGCCTTTTGCAACTATGAATAACTACCGCCGCTAGGAATCAAATATTACTTATTTAATACTTTTGATGAATTTATGCTTTTAACTAAAAGTAGAACGTACATGATTCTTTATTCGTCGTTCTTTGTATCCCATACTTTCTCCAATACTTTCCAACGTTGGCTACTCAGCACCTTTCTTACTGTACTGGATTTTTATGATATCATTGGATCTGATCCAGATTCCGGCGCTATATGTTGTGTTTGTATTAGCACTTGTTCATCATTCTGGTAGTATTATAGTGATGTGTTGGCACTATAGTGTTGGAAAACTCACGCTGGATCATATCCTTTTCGTCCGGTTCCTGGCACAGCCTACAGTTGCGATTTGGGTCGACCTGGAATCGGAACGTCTACGTTGCACGCATTTTCTTTTTCGAATTATAATTTTTTTCACTTTGGAACACGTTCTCTGTCGCCCTTGCCCTTGGCTTGCCCTGGTAGTCTTTTTCTGCTCCGTTGGCGTTGCAGCCTGGTTGGAAATTATAAGTCTTCCGTGAGAGACTTATAATTCCTCTCAGGAGCCACCATACGTAGATGGCGTGCTCGCATGCCGTCCAAGGAAAAAGAAAAACTCACTTTATTCTAAGAAAATCGGCCTACGATTTCTTTATTCGCTTCTACGATAACTTATTCAGATTATCGCGCTCTTCGCAAAGACCGCCTTTCTGCTGCTACTGGTCAGGATTTAGGCTGACTTTCAGATTTTAGCTTCAGACTTTAGGCCATTGGTCTGCAATAAAAAAAATAACTGTAAGTAATAAGCCGATGCTTCTCGCTCAGCGCTGACTCGAAGAATCTACAATAAAGAGAAAACATTTAGGAAAGGAGGAAATATCTAAACAGAAACTACTTCAAAACAAAGCGTTGTGCCGTGCAATTAGAGTGCAACTAAGCCGTACTTAGCGTAACGCGGCTCTTGTGTTTTTTGTGCGATTTTTTTGCATGGTTACCATGGCAACCGCAATCATAGTTCACATTGCGCGCAAAACTCTGTTTATCCCATGTTGCATTCCAATTTCCTTTTTTTCGCATTATACGTTATATATACATTACAACATTTTTCTATGTTATTATTATTTCATTTTATATTCTTCAGCAATTGTTCCCCCTAACTGGCCCTTTTGCACTACACGCATCACCTTGATTCTCAGTATTCGTTCACTAACTATTTTAATAACTACTGTTCGGATCTAGCATCTATTGTTATCGGTTGCCCTTTTCAGTTAAAACAATTTGCGCAGTGAACATTCGTCCGAAAAGATGAATCTAAACGATTTCCCCGATGAAGTTTTATGCTCGATTTTCGATAACCTCGATGTGTGCGAGCTGAAGCCAGCGTCCCTCGTGTGTCGGCGTTGGTCGACGCTTACTTTTTCTGAGCGACGAATGGACCGCGTGTTTTTCAAGGGGCGTTATTCCAATTCTGATTTTTTGTTCAATACAAAAAGAAACTATCGCAACATTCGCCAACTGTGGAACGAAGATGATAGTGATCAGTTTTCAAGTTTAGTATGGTTACAGCGCAAGCTAAAGCCTAATGTCCGAGTGTTAGATATTTTGACTGATGTAACTTCCGAGCAATTACGATTGCTTCTGGTGGAAGCACCTGAGCTGTGCTGTGTATGCTGCTGTGTATAAGCTAACCAATCGTGCTCCATGTTTGTAGAAAGATAGGTCTTGTAACTCTCATCTCTCTTCAGTTTTAAACGAGCCAGATGCACCGTGAACAATTAATTTGAATGTCTTGTTGGAACACTTTTTCGATATACTAATATACTACACTTTTTCGATATATGCACCCTCAAGCGTTTCTTCCAAAAAATCCGCCAAGCTATCAAAGATACTAGTTTGTCCTTGGAGTCCTACTTTAACAATTTGACAAAGTGCCTCTGCAGAATATTTGTCCCAACATACAATTTCCTTTTGGACTGGCTCACATCTTTCGCCATCCAGGTTGAAAATTATTGTTTCATGATCCGAAATTTTAGCAGCAGTATGTTGCATCACAATTTTCTTTTTCTCTTCATTCCTAGAGAAAGCAGTTTGTATAATTGTTTAAAACGAAACATTCAATTTTGCTGCATAGATAGTCGAAAAGATAGCGATATAATTGTTGTACACCGTTTTCCGTTACATTTTGAAAAACAAATCTAGCAGAGTTTCGGACGGTGACATGATTTGAGCAAAAGTTGTAGTTCGGCGAAGGTATGACAGCGTTCGATGCACGGTTTCTCTCCGGAAGTTGTATGTCAAGGTTCGTCGAGTATATTCGTCGAGTTTCATTCGTTTTCTGACTCTCGACGCGAATCTCTCTTTTCCGCACACAATCACTATAATTTTATCAGAACAACCCAATAATAAACAAGTGCTTGCAACATAACAAGAACCTTCCTGGCCGTAAGTCCTGGTTTAGCTAGC
>NC_069144.1:21456934-21460088 GCF_943734635.1 Anopheles cruzii
TCCCCTAACTGGCCCTTTTGTACTACACGCATCACCTTGATTCTCAGTATTCGTTCACTAACTATTTTAATAACTACTGTTCGGATCTAGCATCTATTGTTATCGGTTGCCCTTTTCAGTTAAAACAATTTGCGCAGTGAACATTCGTCCGAAAAGATGAATCTAAACGATTTCCCCGATGAAGTTTTATGCTCGATTTTCGATAACCTCGATGTGTGCGAGCTGAAGCCAGCGTCCCTCGTGTGTCGGCGTTGGTCGACGCTTACTTTTTCTGAGCGACGAATGGACCGCGTGTTTTTCAAGGGGCGTTATTCCAATTCTGATTTTTTGTTCAATACAAAAAGAAACTATCGCAACATTCGCCAACTGTGGAACGAAGATGATAGTGATCAGTTTTCAAGTTTAGTATGGTTACAGCGCAAGCTAAAGCCTAATGTCCGAGTGTTAGATATTTTGACTGATGTAACTTCCGAGCAATTACGATTGCTTCTGGTGGAAGCACCTGAGCTGTGCTGTGTATGCTGCTGTGTATAAGCTAACCAATCGTGCTCCATGTTTGTAGAAAGATAGGTCTTGTAACTCTCATCTCTCTTCAGTTTTAAACGAGCCAGATGCACCGTGAACAATTAATTTGAATGTCTTGTTGGAACACTTTTTCGATATACTAATATACTACACTTTTTCGATATATGCACCCTCAAGCGTTTCTTCCAAAAAATCCGCCAAGCTATCAAAGATACTAGTTTGTCCTTGGAGTCCTACTTTAACAATTTGACAAAGTGCCTCTGCAGAATATTTGTCCCAACATACAATTTCCTTTTGGACTGGCTCACATCTTTCGCCATCCAGGTTGAAAATTATTGTTTCATGATCCGAAATTTTAGCAGCAGTATGTTGCATCACAATTTTCTTTTTCTCTTCATTCCTAGAGAAAGCAGTTTGTATAATTGTTTAAAACGAAACATTCAATTTTGCTGCATAGATAGTCGAAAAGATAGCGATATAATTGTTGTACACCGTTTTCCGTTACATTTTGAAAAACAAATCTAGCAGAGTTTCGGTCGGTGACATGATTTGAGCAAAAGTTGTAGTTCGGCGAAGGTATGACAGCGTTCGATGCACGGTTTCTCTCCGGAAGTTGTATGTCAAGGTTCGTCGAGTATATTCGTCGAGTTTCATTCGTTTTCTGACTCTCGACGCGAACGGTCGTCGCGTTTGCTTGTCGGCTTTGTGCCGGCCGGTTTGCTGGCCGCCGCGGTGCCGGCCAGTGCATAGTATTTCTTTTTGTTTAAAGTGAGTTCAAAATACGCTAATGCTACAGTTTTGTAGCGAAATTTAATGTTAAAACAATGTATGTAAAGTGCTTCGAAAAGCAGTGTCTAACATTGCGATAATGTGCCTACTGTTCTTTTGGTATTTTGCCACAGGTGGTCTGCCATTTTGTTTTACGTGTGGCCCGAATTTGCTGCCTTCACTTGTTAAAGACGTGAACAATGAAAATGTAATGCGTCATCAGCGTCTGTTGCTGTACAACTCGCCGAGTTTCGGATAAATGTGTGCTGTGTGTGCGGAAAACTCAACTTCAGCGCTAACTGATCGTGCTCGGTGGATTATTTCTTCAAGGAAAAAAGGTAATAGTAAATTCTTCTTTTCCGGTAAGTTCGACTTCATCGCTCATGTAGACGTATCCATCTCACTTTTTTTTTTATTGATACGTTTCCAGTTAATTACGTGCTTCATTAAACACCACCGTTGGCTAAGTGAACGAATTTGGTATAGTTACAAAGAACAAGCATGTTCTCTTTGGTTGGCCGGTTTGTGGTCAACATGTTAAAGATACAAATGACTTAGGTACGTTCTTCTGCCAATCGTTTGCCAATGATAGTGTCATTTTACTTACAATTCTTCTTTCATTTTTAGAACACAATGCCTACTACTTTCCACGTCAGCACCAGAACAAGGTAGGATACAATTGCACTACGAATCTTAGGTAGCTAGGGATGGTTACTATAGGGGCTGGGGGAACTAGTTATTATACGAGCAACTAAACGGCCGCCATGGATCAATTTCGTTAAGTGTAGGGGACAATTTTAAGTAAAAAAGCGCCTTTTGCAACTATGAATAACTACCGCCGCTAGGAATCAAATATTACTTATTTAATACTTTTGATGAATTTATGCTTTTAACTAAAAGTAGAACGTACATGATTCTTTATTCGTCGTTCTTTGTATCCCATACTTTCTCCAATACTTTCCAACGTTGGCTACTCAGCACCTTTCTTACTGTACTGGATTTTTATGATATCATTGGATCTGATCCAGATTCCGGCAATAAAGAGAAAACATTTAGGAAAGGAGGAAATATCTAAACAGAAACTACTTCAAAACAAAGCGTTGTGCCGTGCAATTAGAGTGCAACTAAGCCGTACTTAGCGTAACGCGGCTCTTGTGTTTTTTGTGCGATTTTTTTTGCATGGTTACCATGGCAACCGCAATCATAGTTCACATTGCGCGCAAAACTCTGTTTATCCCATGTTGCATTCCAATTTCCTTTTTTTCGCATTATACGTTATATATACATTACAACATTTTTCTATGTTATTATTATTTCATTTTATATTCTTCAGCAATTGTTCCCCCTAACTGGCCCTTTTGCACTACACGCATCACCTTGATTCTCAGTATTCGTTCACTAATTATTTTAATAACTACTGTTCGGATCTAGCATCTATTGTTATCGGTTGCCCTTTTCAGTTAAAACAATTTGCGCAGTGAACATTCGTCCGAAAAGATGAATCTAAACGATTTCCCCGATGAAGTTTTATGCTCGATTTTCGATAACCTCGATGTGTGCGAGCTGAAGCCAGCGTCCCTCGTGTGTCGGCGTTGGTCGACGCTTACTTTTTCTGAGCGACGAATGGACCGCGTGTTTTTCAAGGGGCGTTATTCCAATTCTGATTTTTTGTTCAATACAAAAAGAAACTATCGCAACATTCGCCAACTGTGGAACGAAGATGATAGTGATCAGTTTTCAAGTTTAGTATGGTTACAGCGCAAGCTAAAGCCTAATGTCCGAGTGTTAGATATTTTGACTGATGTAACTTCCGAGCAATTACGATTGCTTCTGGTGGAAGCACCTGAGCTGTGCTGTGTAT
>NC_069144.1:21460588-21469849 GCF_943734635.1 Anopheles cruzii
TGTCGCGGGCCGCATGCGGCCCGTAGACCCCCAGTTTGAGACCACTGAGCTAACCAATCGTGCTCCATGTTTGTAGAAAGATAGGTCTTGTAACTCTCATCTCTCTTCAGTTTTAAACAGAATAGTGTTCATCATCTTCATGGTTAATTCCTTCCATTTTCTCTTTATTACTTTAGTTTTAACTTTTGATTAGTGATTACTATTTTGCGTGTTGCAAAGCCCGTATTAATTTGTCGTCAAATTGTTCACGTTCATAATTCGCATCTTCACACACTAGAGAATAAAATATTGCATCTATAATACGGGGAAACTTTTGTAAAATGATTGTTTGGTTTTTAGTGGTATTCTCCCACCCACAAGTCCTAAAACATTCTCTGGTGAAAAAGTAATCTATTGTGTGTTTGAATAGGGGTTCTCCTTTTTTATGGGTTCTTTTTGGTTCAGCGTCAAGTTTTGTTTGCAGATAGTCTGCCATGTCTATATTAAATTGGTTCTCTGGGACATCAAACGCTCTGAAATTTAGCATCAACAATTTGCGACGGTCCTCAATCGGCAGAATATCGTCGAGGGTCGACGTGGATGGGTTGCGCTGTGAGGCGCTTGGCGTGGATGGTGTGGCGCGTTGCAGTTTTCTTTTTTTTCTCGCTGCTGATGTTGCTGGTGTTGCTGCATTTGTTGCTGCTGCTGATGTTGCTGATGTTGATGCATTTGTTGCTACTGATGTTGCTACTGATGAGAGGGTTAACGGTGATGGCTCGTGTTGTGGATCGGGCGTAGATGGTGTCGCGCGCTGAGGTTTTCTTTTTCGTCTCGCTACTGTCATATAGTACGGCCCCTTCAGGAAGTGACACCGGATCTGTCTCCATGCTTTCCACGGACCCTGGCTTCGGCGATGGCCCCGACAATTCGGCGGCGGTACTTTCATCTCCGTGTGCCTCAAACTGTGTGGTCGCTGTTGATCCCTCTCGTTGTTCAATCCGGTCGCACTCTGATCCTGATCCGGCGTTCTCTGGAAGATCCTCTTCGTAAACTCCATTGATATCCTCCTCCCCCTTGGAAACGTTGGCTGTGCTGGTTGAAGGAGAGGTAGGAGGGGTACTGTTCGTCAACCGCAAATATTCAGCTTGATGGTACGTTTCCATTTCCGCAAAGGGGGCCTCCCAATTGTCAGTACCAGCTGCCATCTAACAGCAAAAAAGAGAGAAATGATTAATAGAATTCTACTAGCAGACCGACTCTTACGCGAGGCGCGATCACTTACCGGCGTTGCGTACTTTCTTCTTCCCTTCTTGCTTGACTTCTTTCGGTATTGGTACGTTTCCACGTATGTTGGGAAGTCCATTTGTCGATTTCTTGCATTATGCTTCATGTTTTCCACACGCGCCTTACACACTTCGGGGTCAAGATTCGTCAACGCTCCTAGTGTTTTATAACAATCTATTACCGTTGAGCTGGTAGCCTGGTTCCAACAATGGTCTTAGTCAAGGATCTCTCAAATATTTTGCAATTTTAGTGTAATTGTACATAACGAGTTAATAACACAACAGCAAACGGAAGCAAACACCGGAACACCGGAACTGGGGACTCAGACTGAAAACTGTCAACAAATAGCCCGGCTGGTGTCGCGACGCCAGCGGCGAGTGCTCGCACAGTGGGCAAGGCACCTTAACAAAATACCGGGCAAGTTCCCTTTGCTAAAGAGATTGAGCCTCGTTAGCTGTTCCAAGGTGTCGATGACTGGTGTCAAACGGCTACATAAATTGATGGCCTCTTGCAGAATCAACTATGACCAAAAACGCTTCCATCCAGTTAAAGATGATAGTTCGAATTGAAAGACTCCGTAATGGAAAGAAGGTGCAGCTTCGGAAGGAGATAAACTTTAGTACTCGTCCACCGAGCAGATCTGACTATGCATGACACACACTGCTACTTGTCGCTGTAGATTGCAATTGTAGATTTTGTTCCCAAAGGCTACTGAGCTCTCGCCAAATTTTTGGTAAACAACGCGGCAGAATCGGGGGCTCTTTTAGTTGCCATGGCGGTGGCTGAGGCTGCTGGGATTTCTTCCCTTAGCACGCCGTAGCATGATCTAGGCCAGTGGTCTCAAACTCATTAGCATGTGGGCCGCAGTGTAGCCTAGCCGTGCTGGTACAACCCATGCTTTGAACTTAGGGTTTCCAAGCTGCTGCTATCGACGTGGAGATCCAATTTGATTGATGGCACTAGTCAACAGTTGAAACAGCTCCGAGCGTGCTTTAGATGGGTAGGCAAACAAATAATCACATACGTGATCGAAACAGTAAGCAAACATTTCGATAATCCTTCGCATAGTTTTCAATTTATGGAGTTTCAGCTGTTATTTCGTAGCAGTTGTTACAGTAAAGAAAAACACACGAACGACTTTCTAAATTAGTCCACTACATGGAGGGAGACAGTGGAAGTTATACGGTACAAAGCCGACTACGTTGTAGTACCCTGTAACGTATTTCTTGAATTGGTCTCCATTTTTCAGTGCTCTGGCAATTTCTGGCTCCGTTTCTATAACATCCAACATTTTGATGAATTCACCGCGAGTGCTGCGCGTATCCGTATATATTTTCCCTAATGTTCGATGTTAACATTACTCCATGTTTTCTAATTTTCATTTGATAAACATAATATTTGCATTTTTAAATCCGTTAAAGATGAGTTAAAAAACAGCACAAAACACCACAAATCTCACAGAGTCAGACCGAGCGTCAGCAAACAAGTGAAAGGATTTTGGTTTGGAAAACTGCATTTATGGATTTCAAAAACACCTACCTTCGTCTATCGAACATCTGTCGAGCTATCTTCTTGGCTACAGCGGTAGCAACAGGAATAGTCTGCTGGTGGAATGACACCCTGACTTACCCCCGACTGTGGTTGGTGAGACTACTGAGCATTTCCGGTGCGAAGTGTTCAGAGCACATCACGTAGCTATTGTACATGTGCTTTGCACCGCGCTGTTGGTATATCCTAAGCAGATCG
This sequence comes from Anopheles cruzii, assembly GCF_943734635.1. Lineage (NCBI taxonomy): Eukaryota > Metazoa > Arthropoda > Insecta > Diptera > Culicidae > Anopheles > Anopheles cruzii. The sequence continues at coordinate 21,463,598 of NC_069144.1, forward strand.
TTCCCCCCGCAGAAATCAATCCATTGCTCACAGCTGCAGCGCGTCCGTCCGTCCGTCGGAGAGAAGCATGAAAGGGGAAAGGAAGAAGAAAAGGTGTCTATCGATTAGAATTGACAGGGTGGGTGACCTTGAGTTCGGGCGGGAGCTTCACCGAGCCGTTCACCGGGAGGGAGTTCCTCCGGCGAAAATGGTTCTTTCGCGGGTATCCCGGCGAAAACTTCGGACTCGGCGGAGGCCTGCGTGCGGAAAGTGTGTGGTGGTTTCGTAATCAGTGCGCCAAAAAACCCCAACCCCAACATGATTTCGGCGCCGTAGAGCAGTTTGGGGATGGACCTTCCTTTTTACTATAACGATGAGGGTGCAGCGGTCAGCGCAGACTTTGTCGCATCCGAGCGTGTGGAAGAGGTTGATGTTGCTTTTGGTCGCTTCTTAAAGATGGCGACAGCAAGAAAGTTCAGTTTGGAGTCCTTTTTTTGATTCCAACATCTTAGTTGATCGTGGCAAGGGCTACAGTGTTAACGTGTATGCCAGTGAGTCGGCACCGGCTCCGGCTCGGATTTTTCTAAAATTTTGCAAAATTTCGTTGGTTACAATACGATACAATCTGTCGCGAAACAAACACCTTTTGTAGCGAGTCTGAAAAACATTGAAAGCATCGTTCCAAACAGCGTGCTATCAGCAACTTTAAAATCAAATCGCTCCTTCCGTCTTCTCAACTATCTCCGCCGTACTTGCTATGATCTTTCTTTCTCCGCGTGAAGAGTTTGCTTTTCTCTCTTTTTTGCACAGAAGTAGCTTCTCTCTTTTCCGCACATAATCACTATAATTTTATCAGAACAACCCAGTAATAAACAAGTGCTTGCAACATAACAAGAACCTTCCTGGCCGTAAGTCCTGGTTTAGCTAGCCACCTTGTGAGGTGCTTCACCACGCTTTGATCTCGATCGTTTTCTCACATCTCATTTCTCACCCGCATTACCCATGGGTGTAGTACCCATTCGTTTAGAAAATGAGTCGATTTCATCTCGTTTCATAAAAAACTCGCAGATGGAAGTGTGATCCATCAGGTTTTTTGTTGTGTTGATTGGTGTGCTTTAAATTTGTAATTGTTTGATCGATACTTTACGAGATATCGGTCACTACAGCTGTTGGAAACAACAGCCGACTTTGACGGATTGCCACGCCGTGTTCAGCGCCGAAGCACACCAGGACGACCGACGCGCGAACTACTAGATGTGATGGACGTGGTGTGGCCATCTCACTCCCCCGCGCTGACCCACAACAGTGTGCGTAACCCCGATCGCCGGGACTAGCTGGCGATCGGAGCGATGACCGGCGACGACGCCGTTGCCGGGCAGTTGCTAATTAATAGCGTGTACCGCCAGACGGGTTTTTTTTAAACTCGACTCTCCACTCCACCCTCTCTCCGTGTAATTACTTTGCTACTAATGAAAATAAAGTCTAAAGTTTAAGAACCGCGAGTTTAGAGAACCGTCTGATTTGTCAACCCAGTTGCAGTTCGCAACATTTTTAACTTATTGGATCTGGGAGTGCGGCAGATTCTTCAGATGTATCATAAAACGGCTGGCATAGCTTTCGTCCGTCTGCGTCTTTGCATTTAATTACTGGCATCAGTACATCCCTCATTTGCGCTTGAAGTTTTGTCACAGTCGCCGATGGTGCTTTTTTCCATAGGCTTGTCCACTTGTTCTTTCTGACTGGCCTTGCGCTTCTTCCCGCGCTGTTCCAAAGTCACGTTCGCCAGTGGGAGTGCGGCAGATTCTACAGATGTATCACAAAACGGCTGGCATAGCTTTCGTCCGTCTGCGTTTTTGCATTTAATTACTGGCATCAGTACATCCTTCATTTGCGCTTGAAGTTTTGTCACAGTCGCCGATGGTGCTTTTTTTTCCATAGGCCTGTCCACTTGTTCTTCCTGACTGGCCTTGCGCCCACAACTCAGGCAGATTATTCTGCAGGGGCGTTCCCGTCAGCAGCAACCGGCGCACTACTTTCTTGAAGTTTGCGCGCAACACCTTCGACAGAACGCTGTTTTTATTTTTAACCGATGGCCTTCGTCGACAATGAGATACTCCCACAACATATCCACCAGACCGCGAGTTTAGAGAACCGTCTGTTTTGTCAACCCAGTTGCAGTTCGCAACATTTTTAACTTATTGGATCTGGGAGTGCGGCAGATTCTTCAGATGTATCATAAAACGGCTGGCATAGCTTTCGTCCGTCTGCGTCTTTGCATTTAATTACTGGCATCAGTACATCCTTCATTTGCGCTTGAAGTTTTGTCACAGTCGCCGATGGTGCTTTTTTTTCCATAGGCCTGTCCACTTGTTCTTCCTGACTGGCCTTGCGCTTCTTCCCGCGCTGTTCCAAAGTCACGTTCGTCAGCATCTGAATTTGACATGAGAGTATGGAAACATCTGAGCGGACAGTTGAAATTAGCTCATGTGGGTAGTTTTCTGAGCAAATATGTCGAGCCTCTTTCCTTGACCTATCATTTCCACTCCTAGAGGATTTGTCCTTGAATAAAGATAACTGGCCAATATATGTACTGTTAGCTTCAGGAAGAAGTCATGCTTTTTTTCAAAGGCACCCCATGCTTCGAAAACTTTCTTTCCGCATTCCGCTAGAACGCGTTGAATCTTCCTGGAAGGGTCGGACGCCTCGATCGCCGCCACGACCGCGACCGTGACCGTGTCATTTTGTACACTGGGATTTGAAACGCCCCGAACAAAAAAAGGCACTCAATTTTTCATTTTTCTAGCCTGTCTGCCAACTCCTCTCACTATGGCTGGCTTGCCTTATAAAGGCTCACTTTCTTGCCAGGCTCTTGCCAGGCTATAAAGGCTCTTTCTTGTGTGCGCCGCCGCCCCGCCACGCCCACAACCACCACCGCCGCACCACGGCAGCGACGGTACCGTGGAGGAGGTGGTGCTGATCTTCGTCGGGGTTGTAGTCGTCGCACCGTCGTCGTTGCGCGGGTCCGCCGCGGATACCGCGCGGCAACGGCTCCTGTCTGTACAACCGTGTTGATCATGCCAGCCAGTACGTCGTCGGCCGCGGCATCTTCCTCCGCCGCCCTTCGCTGATGGCGCCTAAATTCCTCCAGGTACTGGGTTATGTCGATGGCAAGGACTGCGGGGCGGTTGCCCGGAGCGACGGGCGCACTGCCGCTGGTAACGGAGGAGGAGGACGACGGACTTCCACTGGTGGTTGAGGCGGCGCGGACCGCCGCTATGAATAATGTCGAGAGGTTCACACCTTGGTGCTCAAAAGGCGCGGCGTGCGCACCGATGCCCGCCTCCACTACGTCGGCGACGATCTCTACGAAGGCCGACAAAAAGGTGTCGATCGCGGAATTACGTCCACCGCCACCGCCTCCGCTACTGCCACCGCTACTGCCAACACTACTGTCACCGGCACTGTCATCGCCACTGTCACCGCTACCGCCAACGCCACCCCCACCGTCATTCCGGGGATCCCTCAGCGTCGGTATGGAACGCGGGCGTAGGCCTTGCCTTGTGTCGTTGCGGTTATAGTGCCACCGAGGTTCAAAATGATCCGAGCATATCATGTAGTTTTTGTTCATGTGCATTGCACCGAACTGTTGATGTGCTCTGGGCAGATCGTTCCTGCCACAGAAAGCTACCCATTGCTCACAGATGAAGTCCTCTTTCGGGAACCGGTGTAAGCTGCAGTTGCGAATCCTATTTCTAGTGTTAAAACACCCTTCAACCGCGCAGATACTCGGTGTCATGCTAGAAAGGACCTGCTAGTATCTTGGTCTTCGGTCTCACGGAACCGACGCGCCGGCAAGCACACACACGCTGGAACACACTGGTTGTAGCGAAATCTTCTTGCGCCAATCTACTATCTCGTTGGCCGATCTACGAAATATCTTTTAAGTCAGCTGGAACGGGTAGGTGCAACGGTGCACACTGCTGGAACGGAAAGCTAACTTATCTACACCTTAATCTGAACGATCCGGAAGAAGGTTTTTTGAAGTCGCTGGCGCAGCTGACTAAACTGAAGCATCTTTCAATAGACGGACCACAAGATGCAGATGCATTCATTGGCGGAGTTTTGGAGATACTAGCGCAGCTATCTGGGCTGAGGCACCTGTCATTACAGGGAGAAGTGGACAGAAAAATGTTTCGTGGAGCTCTCAAGTCTCTCGAAATCGTTGAATTAAAGTTACAGTTTATCTGCGAGAACTTTTCGTATCTCCAACACTTAAGCAGTCTTCAGACAGCGAGCTGAAAGTTGGGATCCACGTCGAGTTCATAATCTGATGCATCTGATGCATCTGATGCATCATCATCATCTAGTGGTCCGATCTAATAAATGAAAGAAATGATGAATAAAAAAATTTAAAAACTAAAATAAAATCACAATACAATGAATAAGAAATAACACACATGGTTGGTTTTGCCAACTGCTTTTTCAAGTCGTTTGGCCGCTGCTTCTTGCCGCTGTTTGTTCAAGTTGTCATACTTTTTTGGTATGTTTTTGCGTGATTTTTTGCATCGTGCAAGTGGAATATACTTGTACCCTTCCACAAAACTTTTAAACGGCTTTTTTCGAGCATTTAACTTCTTCATACACTGGTATAATTTCTTTACGCTTGGAACGTCCATTTCCATATCCGCTGCAAGCTTAATCCACTCGTCTGTCGCGGCTGTTCTATTTCCAGCTTCTCCGATTTTATCTTTTAACAACGCTGGTTTGCTCATTAACGCATTCCGCAATTGTGTATAATCTCCTGCACCTCTTTTATACTCTCTTGCGTTTCCTTGCACCGTTAAATTATCCATTATAAACACGTAAAACACGTAACACGTAGCGTCACGAAGCCAATGGTCAGATGGTGACAAGAAAAAACAGGAAATCTTTTGTTCTCCGGCTTGGCGTGGATGTGCAGATCGGCCACGCCACACACGAACACAAGGATCGGTGAATAAATTTGAGACCGACGCCTTCACACCAAAGTGCCGAATTTGGGAACGTCCTTTCGCCCTTTTTGTTTGGACGAAAACATTGAGACACCTTGTGTATTTTAAAACTAATCGAAGACTACTCAATTGAGGTTTTTTTGTATCACAAGCAATTTTAACTTAATTATTACTTGTAATTTAAACACAAATTCATCATAAAACTGTTTTAATTCTCGCATCAAAACTCAATATCACACAACAACCGTTTGAGGCTGACTCTTAGTAGTAGTGAGTTTGTTCCCATTCTGTCTCATCCAAGTACATTCTGTCAAAAATTCTAGGGAAAATAGCTTAAAAGCTAACTTACTTACTAGTTTTCTGCTCGTTTTGTAAGTTTCGTTCACGAACAGTATGTTTAACTTCCCCTCGACCTGCGCCTGCGAAGCCTTATTCAGCTGAGCTAATTCATCTTCGTTCCTCACGGGCAAGGCCAAAGCTTGCGGGGATTTTTGGAATGAACTGATTGAGCAACAATTGCAGGCCAACTGTTGTTTAAGTTTTTCTATCTCCTCTTGCATCTTTAAAATTTTCGTCTCATACTCTTTTAGCTGTTGCTGCTGCTGCTGCTGCTGGCGAAGAGGAACGAGCACGAAATCCTCTTCGCCATTTTGATTTGCTTCCACACTTTGCCGTGGCACAATGTTAATTTCAATTTCCTCTCCGTCGCATTCTGATCCTGATCCGGCGTTCGTATTCTCCTCCTCCCCCTTGGAACCCGTCAACTGCAAATACTCAGCTTGGTGGAAAGTTTCCATTTTCGCAAAGCGGGCCAATCTACCAGCCATCATCTAACAGCAAAAAAGAGAGAAATGATTAATAGAATTCTACTAGCAGACCGACTCTTACTCGAGGCGCGATCACTTACCGGCGTTGCGTACTTTTTTCTTCTCTTCTTGCTTGGCTCTCGGTATTGGTACGTTTCCACGTATGTTAGGAAGTCCATTTGTCGATTTCTTGCAGTTTGCTTCATGTTTTCCACACGCGTTTTACACACTTCGGGGTGAAGACTTGTTAACATTCCTAGAGTTTGATAACATTCTTTTACCGTACTGAGCTGGTAGTTGCCAGGTTCGAACAATGGTTTTAGTTCCTCTCTCTCTCTCAAATTCTCGCAATTCGAGTGTAATTGTACATTTTGTAGGTAGAAATTGTAAGAGTTAGTAAGTAAGAACACAACAGAAACACCGGAACACAGGAAATGGGGCGTCAGACTGAAAACTGTCAACAAATAGCCCGGCTG
>NC_069144.1:21470349-21491796 GCF_943734635.1 Anopheles cruzii
TTGAGTGAGGGTTTACAGGGGTTGGCCGGTCTCCGTTTTCTAGTTGGAAAACCCAATCGGTAGTTCCGTCAACAGGTGCGGTAGTTAATGACGGTAGGAAAAATGGGATTTTCGTGTTTCGTAAATTCAAGAACGCGAACCTATTCAAGATTTCAATCTGCTGTACGATGGTCATGCGTAATGTGGTTTGTCTAATGTTTAAAACATTGTTTTAAAAAGATTTCGCTAGGTTTGATTTTCTGTCCAATTCAACTTCTGTTTTCACTTACTTTATTTTCTTGTTTGTTTCTATAAATTAGAACAGCCCATGTGTATCTTATTGTAACTGTTTTTTATCAGACGCAAACTGATGAAATGATATCTCTTTTATCTCGATACCATCTCATCGATAATTTTTGTGGCTGGCATTCATTGATTCTGGTCTGGAATTATTTTAACATCGCACACGATAGAATTTGACGTTGTTTAAATCTGCGTAGTGTTCAATTTACTTCTAAAAACAGCTATGTCTGCGTTTTCCATTCTTTGCAACTCTCTAGAACTTTATTAGTTCGTTGGTCAGCATTGGCAATGCTTAGATTGGTGATATGATGCATCTGGCACATTTGATAACGTATTTATCTTCTGAGACTCTGAAGGTTCCGCAGATTGGAGTACCTTGGCGCGGGGGATTAGCTTACTGGCTTCTTTTTGCTGAGGAATCAGGCAATATTGAGAGAGAGAGAATGCATTTGAACGTTGGCATAACTATGAGCGGCCGATGAGGAAGGTTCGTGGCCCAAACAAACAAAACTTGAGAGTAAGCTTTAATACTTTCGTTTATTTCATCGCCTTCAAGCTTATCCAGAAAGAAGAGAGCTGTGGTTTTGTGAATATCGAGCCGGACACACCACTCCAAATTTTTAGTCCTCACTGGCTCACTGGTGCGAACTTTATACACCATCCTAAGTGTCGTAAAAGTCTAGTTAGCTTAGCGTTAATAATACTAAGATGTGGTCCACGCCCAGAAGGGAAGGGAGCCCACCGCGAAGCGCCGCTTTGCGCATTCCCTCAACCCTTGGTATTGTCGAACGGACGCAGTACGCCCGGCGGTCCCCCGAAGCTGCCGCTGAACCGGTTGCCGGCGGAATCCGAAACGGAGAGCTGGTGCTGGGCAGGAGCCGCCACCGCACTGAAGCCGACACCTCCCGGCGCAGACGGCGGCAATATGGTGCCGTCCGGTTTGACGTGCGTGCCCAGCGGCTGGTTACCGAGCAGTCCCGGTGCTCCACCGAAGCTTCCGGTGAACTTGTTGCCACCGCTGAGCGACTGTGGACGAACGACTGGTTGCTGCTGCTGTGGCGAGAAGGATGACACCGTAGTCGGCCTAGCACCGGCCCCTCCGCCCTGGTTGTTCAATCCGAATCCGAATGATCCTGTGAACTTGTTCGGTGGTGGCTGCGTTACCGGACGAGCGGTGCTCGGAAGCAGCTGCTGTTGGGTTGGGAAGACATTCGATACCGGGCCAGAGGGGACCGGAGCTGGCGCTGGCCTTGGTGCAGTTGACGGCGTACCAACCCCAGCCACCGGCTGCTTCGTGTAAACCGTCCCAATGGTCTGCTGATTGCCCAGAAATCCCGCGGGGCCTCCGAAACCACCCGTGTACTTAGTGACCGTCGTTTGCTCGACGGGCCGGGCCGTCGGCTGGAACGTGACTTGTGGTGGCGGCAGCGCCGGAAGAGGCTGCACCGCCGGCGGGGCGACGACCGATTTCGGGGTCGACGTGTACGCCGTGCCGATGTTTTGCTGGCTGCCCAGAAATCCGGCCGGTCCTCCGAACCCTCCGGTATACTTTTGTACGGGAGGAGCCTTCGTAGGGGTTGACCCAGCAAGAGGTTGACCTGCCTGTGGCAGCGGCTGGAATGGTGCCTGCTGGTGCTGCGACACCGGGACCTGCGGAAATGATCCTGAGAAGTGTGTCTGCTTGTTGACGTCGGTTTTGAAGCCCACACCGTTGTTAGGGATCGGCGCCGCCGTCGCCGGGCCAGTGAAGGGATCGCGTGCGAAAATCGGTGACCGCTCGGTACCGACATTCCCCACCAACGGATAGACGGCAGGTAACTGTTCCGGGAACAGTGGTGGCAGCAGGCCGTTGACGGGCTTTTGGGCGAACAGAATCTGGCCGTCCTGGAGGACGGGGATTTTCGCATCCGGCACAAACTGTTGCTGCTGTTGCTGCGGTGCCGGCGGCTGGGTCTGCTGCCTGTGCGGGGTCCCCGTGCTGCCTGCCGCATTCGGCGGAAGCAGACTAAAGTTGAGTTGCGCGATCGGTTCGATGATGCCGGACGCATAGCTGGGCACCTTGAATGCCAGCTGCTGCTGCTGTCCGCCGCCGTTGCGCGAAGCCGGGAACCCGGACTCGCGGTTGACGTTCGTCTGGAAGCCGACCGCGTGGTCTGCGTTCGCGCTGGCCAGATCCGTGAACGGTGTCACCGGGTTGCCGTAGCTATCCCGAAGGCCCGCGCTCGCCTGGTGCGTCGTCGTCGTCGTGGTCGAGGGACGGACATCCACATTCGACAGCTCGTTGTTGATGCCGGCCGGGATTGTGTTGAGCGACGCGTCGCTCACGAACCCCAGGTTGCGGCCTTTCGCCGCGGTAAAGCCCTGCCCGCGGCTGAGAGGTTTAATCGACAGGTTGATGATGTTGCTGTCCCTCGCCGGCGACAGCCCGACGTCATCGACTGAGCGCGCCGAATGGGCTGCAAAGGCAGACGGATATCCGGTTCAGTGACACAGTGAACTATGGCGCACCACCCACGAACCATTAAATTCCACGTACTATATTGGATAGCGTAGAATGGTTTAGTTTTAGGAACAGAAAAGATTTTGCAAAATACGAGGATCAAAAGTGTACTTTAGTCAATCAAAAGTCATTCAAAAACATTATATAACATTATAACAACGTGTAAACGATAGTTAAGCTGCATTTTAGGGATCATTGACACTAATGCAAAATTAACCACTCTTATTTAGAACAAGCTAAACTGCACCTACGCGAAAACAAATTTAGTATCTGCAATGCATACCATTCCAATATTTCCAAACAACTTGATTTTGTCATGTGGTCTGTGTTCTACAGTCTGCAGGTATTAATTTGGTCCAGATTGTTTTGATTAATTTAGCTAATTATGTAAAATTGAGTGTGTTTTTTTTTCACATACTATAAGGTTCGTGAATGGTCACATGTTCTCAATGGTTGGCTCGTCTGGACCACGATGTTTATAGCTTAAAATCATCGTTCAGTTTACAAATGATTTTTTTTCTATTGTATTATATAGAGACTTAGCATTACATTCGTCTCTTTATACATACTGTCTTCACTGTGCATTTCTCAGCTTTGATTTTGCATTGTAAATATGAAAACATGTACAAAATCAAGTTATTATTACTCATAAATAACTAAAACTACTCCAGTTGTTGTATCACCGAGCCAAACGATGGAAATTGGTGTGAAAAACTGAAAACTTTCAACTTCCAACCCCAACTAAACTGGTTTTCGCGGTGCTCCAATTGAGCTATGACCTCAAATGGCCGTACCAGTCTACGAGATTGAATCATTTAATGTCATTTAATCGTCATATTGTTGCTCTTAGAACCTCAAACTAAACATTCTTTTCGCAATCCACTGTATGACCCCACTTACCAGGCACTTGTCGCTGTTCCTCACCGGGGGACACCACTGAAACGAAACAAGTAAACGACAATCGTAGAGAATACATCAAGAGCGTGGCTGAGGACATTTTTTCCAAATTCTATCAACGTCATTTGGCAACAGTAGCATCATCCAACGGGGCCCATAAATCGTCCAACGAGAGCGCGCAAAGCACCACCTTGACACAAGCAAGCTCCATAAAGAGCACCAGGCAATCAAGGTGTCAATGAATCAACCACCGTTCCTGTGCTTCCGAGTGTTCTTCTTTTCAGAATCGGACAAAACACTCAGCGATCTTGGGGAATTTCCGTGTTTGCGCTGTGGCGCCGAACCACCACTAGCCGGAGCGGGGAACTTTTAATAGAACGCGAAGTGATGAGTCAACGCGGTAGCGTGCCGCAGGAGGTAGATTAAGATCCGCATAGAGCCCCAACGGGGCGAGTCGGTCACAGCATCCGCCTCTATAGGGGAGAGTCACGCATCGATGAGGCAGCGCACCGTGCAAAGATCAAGGATCTTGATGCCAACGCCAAGACAAAGTGATGGTGGCAACAGTTTCAACGGTAAACGACACGATAGACGACACCTTCAACGGTGGCCACACGCGCGCCCTCTGGTCGTTTAAAGCTAGGACCCGCCAAAGTTGAGGTGGGCTGACGTAGTAGTGGCTGATACGGTCTTTTTCGGGGGCATAGACTCTTTCGGAGCCTTTACCTGACATACTGTTCCTCCAGAGTCACTTCTCACTTATACGAGACTTTCACTTATGCGAGGGTGACTCAGAGTCGGGCTTTGATGAAATGAGAATTAAATTTAAATTTTAGTTAAAAAAGGTAGAGTTAGCTTAGTCCGTGTAAAGAGACGGCTTAACCGGCTCAAAATCTCTTTGTAATACAATAGAAAAAAAGACGTACATCACCCGCACTGCTTGAATGCTATTTATTGGGCAAAAATTTTCATAGAAAATTTAATTCTATCTCGACTGGTGTCGCGCGTCGTCCGCCGCCGCTGCTGCTGCTGCTACTGCTACTGCTGTGGTGATTTACTAGTGCGTGCTCCCTTCGTCGCGCGTCGCTTACTCGTCGGACGCTTTCTTGAACCCCGGGTTGTCCAGCCCGTGCTCTTCCTTCTGCTCAATCGGTAGCGTCGCGTTAGGGTCGTCCTCTTCGTCGTACGTTTTCAGCGGGATCGCTTTGTAGCGCCAGGCCAGTATAGCGAACAGTCCCATGTCCACGAACATCAGGCCGGCGAACAGTACGAACTCCCACTTCTGGGCGTCGAAGATCTTCGCCTCGGCCACGATAACCACGATCAGGTTGCCGACGGCCACCGTTAGCTGCCAGCAGCCCTGCAGTACCGACTTCATGCTCTGCGGGGCCTGCGTGAACGAGAACTCTAGCCCGGTAATGGAGTACATCACCTCGCCGAGCGTCATCACTACGTACTGCGGTATCAGCCACAGCATGTTGATCGAGTTCGGTTCGGTCACCTCGATCGGTTGGATGGCCTGCAACAAATTATGCGCACTTATCGTCCCTTCACTTTCCAGATGTTGCCCGCTGCTGGGTACTTACCGCTCGACCATTATCGAGATCGCTGACGATGAAAGCGTACACGCCTCCGAGGCGCATCGAAAAGGTCAGTGTCAGCTCGCCGTCGACGAAGATGTCGTAATCGGACGGGTACGACTCGATCAAGTCGTAAACGTAGGACCCGTTCGTGTGGCGATCGAATGGCTTGGACGTGTCAATGTCACGAAACACGACCATCCGGTTGGTGGCCGTGCTGCCGAGCACACGGAACATGGGGTAGCCCTTGGAAGACTTCTCCGTGTCGTCCTCGTACCGCAGCATGTCGATGGCACCGCTTTGCTTGCGTAGGAAGTAGGAGATTTGTTTCTCTTCGTTCACCTCGAACGTACCATGCACCTGCCCCCCCGCAGTCCGGCCCCGTACTGGTGGAGGTCATGGTGTACGCGTAGCGGGCCGACCCGCTCACGCTAAGGTACTTCTCGTCGAACATGCTCATGCGCTCCAGCGTGAAGTCGGCGTGCTCGGGAATGTCACTCCGCACGAGGTAATCACAGTCGAGCCCGTTAAAGATGCGCAGCTGCCCTTCGCCCGCCTTCGGCAGTACCGCGTACGTCGACTCCAGCTGGATCTCGACGATCGTCGAAATGACGAACGCCACGCCGGCGAAGATGCCGCCCAGCGTCAGCTTCTGGAGCGGGCGCCGGATGCCGATCATGCTCAGCAACGGGTAGAAAGCGATCTCGTACAGCGGAATGAACACCAGAATCAGCAGCGGGTTGATGACCTGCATCTGGTCCGGTTTGATCGTCCAGAAGCCGAGATCGCCGTCCATTCGGGTCGCCTGGAACGTCCAGCGGGAGCCCTGCTGGTCGAACAGGGCCCAAAACACGGGCAGCGGGATGTAGAGCGTCAGCACGTTCAGCAGGATCCGCGTCTCATCCACCAGCTGGCGGCCCCAGCGCTTCTCCGAGTAGTCCAGCCAGTGCTCCCGCGGGTTCACCGACTTCTCCCTCGACCTCGTCCGGATGGCCGTCTGAGAAAGAAAGCGAGAGAAACAGAGAGCGAATTCATTCCAGATCCAATCTCAAACTCCAAAATCGGAGCGCGCCCCCTTCCCCGATACTGACCCAGATACACTTGGACACCTTGACGAACATGTTGCCGGCCGGGGCCGACATCTTGTACAGCGGTTTGCCGAGCACGAAGATGATGATCGACACCACCATCAGCACGCCGGGCACACCGAACGCGAGCGGGAAGCAGTCGTCGTCGTCGAAGCACTTCACGTCCTCGCGCAAAATCGGCGTCACCATGGTGGACACGAACGAGCCGGAGTTGACCGCAAAGTAGAACATCGAGAAGAACAGCGCCAGGTACTTGGCCTGCTCGGGCAGCTTGAACTGTTCGCCCCCGAACGCGGCCACGCACGGTTTGATGCCACCGGAACCGAACGCGATCAGCAGCAGCCCGGCGATGGTCGCGGCCCGCGCATTCAGGTCCCAGGTCGGGATCGCCCCGAGCGCTATACAGGCGCTCCCGATCGTATACACGATCGACAGGTAGAAGATGGTGCGGAACTTGCCCAGCCAACTGTCGGCGATGATCGCCCCGACCACGCACATAAAGTACACCAGCGTGGTGAACGTGTGGTACAGAACCGTGGCCGTGTCATCGTCGAAGTCGAGCTTCCGGGTCAGGTAAAGGACCAGGACCGCTGCAACAGATGAGCGCAACAATGAGCGTGTCCTGAGCCAAACCACAGTAGATTGTCGCGCGTTACTTACTTCGCATGCCATAGTAGTTGAAGCGCTCGCAGAACTCATTGCTGACAATGAACGGTATCGCTCGGGGATACTTGAGTTTCTGCAAAACAAACAACGCATAGGGCACGTTACGGGATTTGTCGAACAGTACCCCATCCCCATTACGGCGCCCAGTGTGTTGTTACCTTTGTTTCGCCTTCCACATCCTTGACCTCTACCTCTACCTCAGGAGGAGTACTCTCTTCTGTAGGGAGCAAAAGGGGGGACCAAAAACACAGAAACACATAGTAGGGACATCGTCATTAGCAAGACCATTATTGGACCAATCTTTCGCTAAGAAACACACACAAACATTAGCTCTCTGATTAGCTCGGCGAGGCATCAATTACCGGACCAGAGTCCAGCGCCACTTGTTGGTCCCCCCGAGATAGCGACAGTGATCGATCGCGCTACCATCACCAATCGGGGGTGTATCGATTGCATCGATTGTCCATTAGTTTTACAATACGATCACAATTACCACGCATACACGGGTGTGTGTGATCAATCACAAACAGTATCCCATCTGCCCAAGTGCTGGCCGGACGCGTACTGACCGCCCGCTTAACTCTTATCGCACTCTAATAGGCAAGAATTAATGCCAGTAAATGGGCTCGTCGACCACTTTCCTTATCTTCCTTACTGGCCATGAGCATATAGCGGGTGGTTTGACTGTAGCTTGTCACGGTGAATCTCTTTCATCACCCAGACGCGCACACTTTGGCAACACCGGACCGGACGCACGGACAGGCAGCTGGGGACAGACAATAGGGTCATGAAGTTCAGGGTGGGCACTAACATTCCTCACGCTTATCAGCACTTATCTGCACTTAATAAGTGCCTAATCCACTTTTACTTTTCAAAATACCTGGGAGCCGCCTAGCTAGCCCATCAATGTCACCGACGGTAAGAGGAGCCCGACCGTGACTGCTGCCTACTAGATAAAAGGAGCAGCATGTGATTCCTGAGATCACATCCGGTGCCTACCTTGTTGTACCGACGATCCCGAGGATCCCGCGAAAGTTCCATAGCTAACGACCCAACTGTCCATGGCGGTCACCTATGCACCGAGCTCGATCGAACCAAACTGAGACGCTCATCTTCTGCTCATCATGTTCTGTCGGCTCATTTTCTGTCCCCAACCGACCCAGCAGCCTTATCAACGTAAGCATTAATGTAATTATAGGCCCCTTCGCGTTCCGTTCGCGACCGTCCATGGCCCGCCCGAGTAGTGATTTTGCCCGCAATGGAAAACATTGCCCACCAGTAACTGGTCTATTTGAGTGCTCGTAATTATATAGGATCCGATCATCGGATAAAAATAGACGCACTACTGAAAGCCCTAGGGACACAAAACCCCTACGAAGTTCTTGGATCAACGACCTGTACTAAAAAAGAATCCTCTCGGTTCAAATCGATCCTGTCCCTGTCTAATGGCTGGTCACGAACACGAAAAGAAACTTCCCAAGACGAATGTTGCGGACGGCCGATTGATCACTCCTCGCACCGAACGTTTTGTAGCCACCGATCGTCTCGACACTGCTAGCCTTAGCTTTATGTATCTTCACCGTGCCGCGCATTTCGAACTTGACTTTGACGCGGTCCGAACACACGTTCACTGGCCGCCGTCGATCATCACCTGCTGCAACCAACTATCGCTCGTCGGTCGGCCGTGTGCGTTCTGTGTCTTCCTCGTATCGTACTTTATCTTTATATCGTACAACCGAAAGGCATGTAGAAAATTAGAACGATAAAATGTCACTGCCAAAGACTGACCAATCGATATGACACGCCGAAATCGGCGTGTGAACTCAACGAGATGAAGATAGTGTTCGAGTACGCCGAGTGCCCAAATCAATGTCGGGTGGTGGCTGGTCAGTCCATCATCCGCAACGGCCCGGCATGCTTAGCCGTCACGTAACTGTCAGGCTGTCAGGACGACTTTCTGGTCACAGTGCAGTTCAATCGTTGCCTCGCCGATCGCACCAAACACACGAACGGTGGTGGTGAACAACACAAACCTTTGCTCGGATCAGCCATTGCGGATCAGCGCTGTCTTCTGTTGTGTCTGTGTGTGTCTACGATCGTTTTCACTGTTTAAACGGTTATGACCATTCTGGTTGTACTACACAGCACACACTTTGACCTCGATTGGCACTATTGACTAGAGGGTTCTGCGAGGCTCTACCCGGTACGACCCGTAGCGGTTGACTGAGACAGCCCAACGGGGCCGCGGTCCAGTTAAATGGTAGAGTAATCCTTAAGGCCCCCGGTTAAGGGCCCTCGCCACAGGTCTTCGACAGGTCTGATAACGCGTTTTATGAGCTGATAAAATGAATTATTAACTTTCCCAGACATATCTCATCTTGCGGCCCGGTGTGTGTCCGCAACTGCCCCGGGGGTGTCACCAGCCCGCGAGAGTATGTATGAAGTAGTGGTGCTTTTGAAGTACACCATCCCCAAGTAGGGGCTTCCAGTGTGCGACCCATCAAGTCGTTCGGCCCTGGAACGCGCGCATCCAGCCCCGAGAGACCGTTGACAGTATCTTACACCCGAATGCGTGCTTTGACGGATGATGATTTCTTATTAGCGCGTACCCTACCACCTTCTTTGAGATAATGTGCCGTAATGTGACCACGGAACAATGACGCGTGGGGAAAGGTGGACGCAATGAGGCCGAGCGGGGCGGGTTGGACCGATAATTGCTATCAGATCAGATCGTACGCTCGTGACTTCGTATTGTTTTCACGCCTTTTGGGGACTCGAGGTGGCAGCTTTCAACCAGTGTGTTTCAACAGCAAGGCAGCCCCCAAAAGGTTAGAAAGGGTTCTACGCCACATAATGGAAAAGGTATCCACCAGCTATGGAGACGTTAATGGCGTTTCACGGTCGCTTTGGTCCAGTCCGCTTAAGCCCGGGCGGGTCGTATATTTGTGAATTACCCACTTGTCGCGTAAACAGCAGCAGCATGTGCTCTACTTTCCCACAGGAAACGTCGTTATTGCCGGGGAGCAGGAATCCAGGACGGCGACTCGGTTACTCTACTTACCTGACACACTCTGGTTTTGGTGGGTGGGAACAACCGGCTTATCTGGCACCGTGTTTATCTTATCACATGGCACTTGATTTTCGATTATTGCCGATATTCCTGTGATTGTTGTCTCGCGCGCTGTCTTCTGTTGTTTTCACCGATTCGTGTTCACACACATTTTCACTAAACCACACACGTTCGCGCTCCCCACACCAGCATTCCACAATCCACTTGAGAGCTCCCACACAAAATAGGATCCTACGAACCTCCGCCACTGTCCCTAATCTAATCGCTCAACGACGGAATTCATTCATCCAGCCTTTTCGCGTGTCTTCTCGGTGCGTAATGCCCGCGCACGGTAAGAAAAGGCCACGTACTTCTGGAACAGGATATTGATTTTTGAACCCCACACCGAGCCGAGTTTCATGTGGACTGTCCGCCGTTAGTCACGCCGTATCGGCCCGCTGCAGGATTAACGATAGTCAGCCTACCATAAGGAAGGGCCAATAAATCCTGTTACTCGTGCGTCAGTCACGAGTTCGAACAGTGGTGGTTGATCGTAGCAACCGATTAAACTGTTTGCGACCGTAACCAGGCACATCTTTAACACAGGCAGAGTGGGGTCCGAAAAGAGAGAGGAGGGTTGTCAGCCTGGGTCGTGATACTGTCGCCGGCACCGGTCCGGCGACATCTCCACATATCGCACGGATTCAAAGGTCAACCTACCAGTCTCAACCACATTCGGCCACACGGCCGCTTACACAATGCGGCCCGTTAATGCGCCCGCAAGTGGCCCTCGACACACTCCTACGTCTCCACGCCAACAGGGATAGCGGATCATCATCATTGGGGCCGAAGTGTGTCAAGCTTGCCAATTCGGTCGATAATGGCGCGCCGATCGCAGATGACAATGGTCCGGCGATGGAACGACGATTCTGATAAGCGCCGTGATATAACCGCCCTCCACTGGCGCGGAGAGCTTCACGCAGCATGCAAATGCTGAGCTCACGGTGTCGGGCGCGCGATTGCCACATCGCTCGGTCACGGCGGCAGCAGCGCGTTCCAACGCGTGAATCACTGGACATTCCAGGTTGCCATTTTCGTGGCAGGGCTTCGATGGCTGGGGATGGCTGGGGACCGCCACACGCCGTTCGGGTGGCGCCGAAATAACCGGTTCACGCGCGCAACTCGCTGTCCTTGCCCCGAAGGACCCGACACCCGGCCCGGGGAGAGACAGTACCATCGAATCATTGCGTGTGTGTGTGTGTACCCCCAAAACACGCGGCCCAAGTGTGGCAACCCGCGGCAGAGTGCACTCGCAGCGCTAAAGATGCGTGTCCTCACCGGCGGAACCAGTTCACCGGGTGAGCTGAATGAGCGGTAGGTAACGAACACGGCGCACGGCGCGTTGGAGATGACGCTGCGCTCTACAATTACGGTGTGGGCCACACACACGGGTCACATGTCGCAGTCGCGGTAACCAATGCGCAAAATCGCGGGACGCCCTTGACGCGGGTTCCGAATCCGTGGAAATTGCGACCGGCGTCATTCGGTGAGTTTAAGAAAAAAATCTCTTAATCTTTAAAAACAAAAATTTAATTTAATCTTTTATGAGAAAATTATTTGATTAGGATTGTCTGAGCACGTCTGTTCCAGCCGTGCGTGGCAGCGCCGCCTGAAGAACGAACATCGTCAAGGTCGTTAAAAAAACACACAAAAACACCCTGCCAACCAGATCGAACGGACGAACAATGCCGGCGCTAACGAACCGCGGCCACCGGATATAAAACGAAGACCGAACCGAAACGTAAACAACGGACAAAAAAAGTAACAACAGCAAAAAACTGCCGAAAAACAAGAGATATTCCGAAACGGCTGAAACATTACATTTGACTCCGGTGTACTGCTGGCCGACGGTCACATGGAGAAGAAGCTGCCCGAGGATCAGCGCCCGTACTGCGACGCTCCGCCAAGAACGCCTGGAACTGGAACACATTTTTCGCGTCGATTCCGGGTCCCGCGGGATGGGTCGATCGATGACGAATGAGCCACAGCCACGCTCGGTAGAACTCGGCGTAGTTTTTCGAGGCGTCACTTTCAATAGGACACTGGCACTACCACACTGCATCCACCGCGAACTGCCGATAAAGTGTACTGATCGAGAGCGCAACCTATTCCTATCCCGGAGCCAGAGGATCCGTCGTCCGTCCGTCCGTCTGTCTGTGCGCGACTTTGAGATCTTCAGTAAACGGGTCGCAAATCCCAACTAACAGGCACGGGCGAGCGGGTTATACAATATAAACAAGATTCGTAGTTCGCGAGTCCGCCCGCGGGCCGATCTTGGACAGTGTCTCTCTCGGGGGGCACTGGCGCGATCCGTCCGGCGCGATCGAACTCTCTCTCGCTCTTTTTCTATCGCAAGACAGGCTTCTTGGTCGGTAGCCGTGTCACGCCTTGGAGGGGATTTGTGATGGTTTTTGTTTTTATATTTACTATTTTGTGCACCAAGCAAACTGCGTTCTGCTGCTTTATTGCTCACTTTTATTCCGCTTTGCCCGTTCGCACAGGTTCCGTTGCGGGCTAGCGACTCTGGATCGATGATCGCCACTTGCCGTGGGCGTTGTTTTGCACAAAAACGCTACGCGCTAGTTTTAATTCCACGAGCTGTGTGGTTTAGTACCAACATCGAAGAATTAGTTAATTAGCATATTTTTCATAATGTGAATTAATTGATGCGTACCATTGTTGGTGCTATGGCTCAGCTCACCTCTCAAGCTCACCAGCAGCTTACATCGTCTCGAAACATTCGTACATTTGACAGAAGTTCTTTTGCATTTCAAATTCGACCACAAAACTCAAGGGATCACGAAAGGAGGGACTCTTTTGAGGGGAACGAATTTGGACTTTATCTTCTGGAACTGGAACTGGCAACTGGAATGCAAAAGTTAAAGTTTTCAATAGTATGGCTATGTCCGTTTTAACAGACACAAAAAGCCTAGTGAACGTAAATAAAATCAAAATACATTCGATTACAGACAACCACGAACATTAATCATTTGCCGTGAGTGCAAAAAAGCATGCTGCCGCTCGATTCACACGATTTGCCGCGCCATCCCGCGCGGATCATAACTTTACGTTAATTACGCGGTCGTCGTCACCAGCCACAAGTCAATTTATCGTTCGTTGTTCAATTCAATCAGGAACTCCACCGGTGCTCGGAACGATCACATGCATTGGGTGCATCTTTCGGGGCGGCAAAGCATCGCCGTTTAAAATATCGCTTCGTGCCGGGAAGATCCTAGTAATTTTATGCACATGCCAGGGCTATTGGTTAGCTGGTTTATGACTTCTCTCCAGTACCATTCATCACTGGTTACTGCATATCATACTTGTTTACTGCAGGCTGTTAAACGGATTGAGTGTTTTCCTGCGATCGATGAAAACAATTCCATCTATCATCTATTCTTCGTGGATAAGCATGGTTTTGCTTCCGTTACACGAAGGCCTTGACCTTGGATGACGGTCAACACGTGTGCAGGTTCTTACGAACCATGGAAAGCATGGTACACTCTTGGACACAGTTACCTCCATTCGATCGAGAGATTGATTCCCATTATTTTCCATCCGGTTTGCGGCACGACGCGGACGAACACTGGTTTTTTATATCGGATGAAGCAGGAACGTTTCGCATCGGTTTCAATGGCGTCACTTCGAACGCTGACAGAGCATCTACTTTGATGCAAAACTCTAGGTGGGGAACCCAATCCGGCTGTGTCCGTTCTAATAAATTTAAAGAAGGAACGTTGCCCTTTTGAAGACTCTGTCTGAGCAGAAGGTGCTGTAGCGATAACCTGTTTTTTTCGCAATAATCAACCGTGCGTAACGGTTCGGTGTCAAATGCGGAACATATTTATTGGGATAAATAGCAACGCAAGTTGCTTGCCTGGACGCGGCGAGTGATTTTCTCACCATTTGCAAGAGGTTCTAATTAACCCACGGGCGTTAAAAAAGCTCCCACGCATTAGGAGGTGACGCTTTCGAGCTGGTGAAGAGAATGACCAAACGGGATGACTCATTTCGCGAACATCCGGTGTATTATGTTTTCAGGTATCTTCGTTGATTAAGCACCGCGGGTAGGGTTGAAGAATATAGGCACAAGTTTTCTCAACTTGTGGAACGATCACCAGCTGGTGAATCACGACACTGTTACAAGTTCAGCTTTCAAAAAGGTATATGAGCACTTCTTTACCAAAAAAATTTAAAATATTTCCGCAATTCTGGTAGTTCATTTTATGTGATGCTATGACGAGTTTCAGAACTTCTTACGTGTGGGCGCCATTTGGAAGCGAAGGCACTAAACCACAAATTTCGTTTCCAAATTTCAATTAACTTCAAGTGTTAACGAACTACAACTTTGTAATACTAATTTAAATAATTGAAATCGCTGTTTCAAACAAAAATTCAAACGTCTTACGCTCACCGACGCAAACACTTGTAGGGTTCCGCGTGACGTTTGCCAGTGACAGCTAGACGTGTCCATTTTTGCCGCCCCACTTGCAAGGCTTTCTTTCGACAGACAGTGACGCCGGGTGCTGGTGTCGAATATTTTTGCTTCTCAGCGGGCAGAAAAGAAAGTGTTTTCGTTGAATTGCACGTCCCTGCATCATACGCGGTATGTAAACAACGGAATGCTAAGTTTGCCCTCCTGTTTCAGCCACTAACCGATCCGTTTCCTTCCACATTGCGAAGAGTCCTCGTTTGTACGATTCCCAATTTGGCACACTTTCGGACAAAATGATAGACTAAGGGTATACGCAGCAAACCATTATTCCTTTGTGCAACAACAAGGTGGTTGATTCGGGTGGAAAACATCTTTGCCTCTCGCCCATTGCGTGTTGCGTGTTTTGTGGTTGACTCGGAGAAAACCAGTGTGAATAGTTGACGCTATTTTGAGGTTATGTATGTGTGTGTGTGTGTGCAGTTGTTCCTGAATTTTCCATCGTTTCTCCGGCAGCCACTTAACTGATATACTCCACCAATCAACCTCGCCACTAGCGCACAGTATAGCATGGGAGACTCGGACGATGAATACGACCGTAAACGTCGTGACAAATTCCGTGGAGAGCGG
This sequence comes from Anopheles cruzii, assembly GCF_943734635.1. Lineage (NCBI taxonomy): Eukaryota > Metazoa > Arthropoda > Insecta > Diptera > Culicidae > Anopheles > Anopheles cruzii. Next base: position 21,485,534 of record NC_069144.1, read on the forward strand.
AGCGCTGGCGGTGGCGGAGGTGGTGATAGCTATGGACGGGGAGTGGACCGACCGGATCGCTCCAGAGGGCGAGACGATTGGCCGGATCGGTAAGTATTTGATCGAATAAACTATTGTGTCAGATCCAGCACAGAATGACGCTTTCGTTTCATTGCAGAGTCCGACCGCGGCAAGATTATCGCGATTACAGACCACCGCCAAGGGATCGCGGTTACTCGCCAGCTCGAGAAGCGCCGCCCATGAAACGTATGCGCGGAGAACCTTGGGGTGATGATGGTCGGCACCGGTTTGTTGGTCAGTGAGCAAGCCACTCGAGCGTGCCTAAAACGATCATCGACAGTAACGTTTGTTTGAATCATCCCCTAGGTCATGATGGTTACGGAATGTACGGGTACAGCCATGAACACTTCGGAATGCATCATGGAGCCGGTCCTTACGGTGGCGGTCACCAATCAGGAGTGCATCAAAGGTTAGCTATCGAACGAATCATAACCATCAAGAAATGGCCGATGAATTTTGTTTCCTGTTATTTCCTTTCTTTTACAGAGAGCCGGCGCAATCGGGAGACACTCAAACGCAGCCCTGCATGATGACTTTGAAGCAATTTCTTGCCACACAGGATGACTCTATTTCAGATTCCGAGGCGATCACCAAATATAATGAGTACAAGCTCGAATTTCGACGGCAGCAGATGAACGAGTTCTTTGTGGCCCATAAGGATGAAGAATGGTACGAACTCTTATCTACTTTTTGGGGGAGAGCTACCGTTCCAGCTGTGGAAGTGGTACCCTTAAGCACCGCAGAACCATTCCGTGTCGATTCCGCCAACGTTTGTTCCACCTTGGCCCTTGATTCTTCGTCTGCACTGTGTCCACCATATACTCGAGTATTTATAATATGTTCTCTCCCTAACAGTGATGTAAAATATTCACCCGTGGTGCGTACTTTCACCGGCCGATGGGTGCTTCTTTGATCGGAAAGAAGGATTCACGATCCCTTCTCTCGGCCGGTCATTCGGTCCTCTGACTTAGAAGCGGCCATCTGGTTCGGTTTCGTGGTGCACCTTCATTTCAGCCTCAAACACAATCGTTTTCCCGTCGATGCCATCGATATATGTGTGCAGAGGCGACCGGGTACTGTTAGGGCACAAAGCTTAGGTCGCGAAACATTTTTAACCCGTCAAAGTAAAAGATTTCGTAAGGGATTAGAAATGGATAGGGAAACCCGCGGGCACTGGCGAGCAATGCCGGTGAACTCGATAAGGCAACCAATGCAAAACCCGTTCATGGAACAGAAGGTTCACCCGCGGAATGTACAGACGCAGTGTGCAGCTGCTGCTCTGCTACGCTCCAATACTTCTACTGCGCCGTGGGCACAGCACACAAACGATTAAAGCAAGAAAAATGCAAACGCAAGAGGTATTTACCATTATTTAATGATTATGAAACTCGCAAACAAAAACTACACCAACAGCAAATGTTTTCTATGACCTCCAGAAGTAAGGAATGAGGCCCGCGTACCGAGGAATACGCCGTTTCCAAGATGGCGAAACACTTTCATACTTCTTTCATTGTATCCCACGATTGATCTTGATTCACAGTGTGTAAGATTTAACTTAAAGATGGCGCCTAGCCCGGTAAGGTACTGGTTTGCAGTGTAAATGTAACTTTGAATTGAAAACTGAACACTCTCAAAAGCGCAATACTGTAGGGAATATTAATTATTCTGAACGGTATCCTCTCATTTTTTAGGTTTTACCACTGCGCGGTCGGCGATACTAATCCCAATTTTGTCCATGTTTTATTCTTCGCCAACTGCAGGTTTAAAACGAAATACCATCCCGAAGAATCGGAAAAGAGGAAAGCGGAGCAACTGTCGTTTTTGAAGGTAGGTTTCCAGTCGCGCAACTTGTTCGATCATACGGGATTGAGCATTTCTATTGTTCTATATTTGCTTGCAGCGGCGCTGCGAAATTTTTCTCGAGTTGCTGAACACGAAAGACATCGGACGGGTGTCGGTGGATGCCTGCAATAGTGACGCACTGCATCGGCTACTGGATACGGTGGTCATCAAACTCGAAGGGGGAACCGACGAAGATTTGAAGATACTGGACGAAAAGCAGCCCGAAACGGCCCGACTTCTCCCGGTTATTCCGTTGATCGATATGTCGAAATTGGACGCAAAAAATGCCGATGCGTCCACCGCAGCACAGTCTGGCAGCGAAGCACCCGGCGCAAAGAGAGAAGAACAACCGAACGATCCTGCGGCCGGAGAAGCGGGCGGCGAAGCTGAAGGTGGCCCTGACGAGAATGGCAAAGAAACTGAAGCATCGTCTGCTGCCAACGACGAGCCCGCGAAAGGGGATGATGACGAAAATCGCCATGAAAGCGGAACCGACACTAAGCCACTTGACAAAGATGACGATGACGACGACGAACAGCGGCGAATGAAACGGGAGTCTGAGGTCAGCCGAAAGAATCGAAGCCGCTCCGATTCGGCGTCCAGCTCTTCCTCCTCATCTTCGTCGTCTTCCAGCGATTCGGACGAGGAGAAGGACGAACGGCAGAAGCCGGAAGACGATGAGCTTCCGATTGCGGAGGAAACAACCCCGAAAAGCCCGGTAGAGGATACCAAGATGGACACAACCGAGCCAGGCAACGACGGTGGGGCGGAAGACGGCGAGGAAGCTGATAAAGTTTCGGCAAAAGCTGGCAATACCGAGGATGATCCGACAGTTGATGACAATCAATCGGGTGCGAAAGATGGCGAAGATGGCGGGGCAAAGGATGACGAAAAACGGCAGCCAGAGGGGGGAACCTCTGATGAGACGGACGGCGATGGTCAGCCAAAGACCGAAACCATCGATTTGGTTAAGGATTCTCTCGCCGACACTGGCCCTCGTGCGCTACATCGAACAAGTTCGATATTTTTGCGCAACCTGGCGCCCTCCATCACAAAGGCCGAAGTTGAGGCGATGTGCCGACGTTACAATGGATTTCTGCGGGTGGCCATCGCCGATCCGCTGCTCGAGAGGCGCTGGTTCCGGAGAGGCTGGGTTACATTCAAGCGCGAAGTGAACATCAAAGAGATTTGTTGGCACTTGAACAACATTCGGTTGCGCGATTGCGAGCTTGGCGCCATCGTGAACAAGGACCTAAGCCGGCGTGTGCGGCCGGTGAACGGTATCACCTGCCACAAGACCATCGTGCGCAGCGACATCAAGCTCGGGGCCAAGATTGCGCACAACATGGACGACAAATGGGGCCTGTGGAAGGATGATCCTGCCGTTGGTCCGAACGGAGGCGGGAAAAATGGTTCCGGCGGCGCCCATGAGCCATCATTCGGATTGCAGTCGAAAAATCCGGTTCTGCAAAACATTACCGACTATCTGATCGAAGAGGCGTCGGCCGAAGAGGAAGAACTGCTCGGTCTTTCCGATGACAACAAGAAGAGCTCGGAGGGTGAAGTTATCGAGCGTGATCCGCAGCTGCTCGAGGTGTTGGATAAGCTCGTACTGTACTTGCGCATTGTCCACTCGGTAGACTTCTACAACCACTGCGAGTACCCGTACGAGGACGAGATGCCCAACCGGTGCGGCATCATTCATGCCCGTGGTCCGCCACCGCAGGGCAAGGTGACGAGTAACGAAATCCAGGAGTACGTCCGTACGTTCGAGGGCAAGATGGCTTCGTTCCTGACGAAGCTGGCCGATTTGGATGACACGGAGATGAAGAAGCTCGGCGCAAAGGATGCCGAGGCGGAGGTGGAAAAGTTCATCACGGCCAACACGCAGGAGCTGGCGAAGGACAAGTGGCTCTGTCCGCTGTCCGGTAAAAAGTTCAAGGGGCCCGACTTTGTGCGGAAGCACATCTTCAACAAGCACGCCGAAAAGGTCGAAGAGGTTCGCAAGGAGGTGGAATATTTCAATAACTACCTGAAAGATTCCAAGCGACCCCAGCTGCCGGAACATCCTGGCAATACGAAGAAAGCGGGATCGGAAAGTGCTGCTCCTGGCGGTGGGGCTGCTCCGGGTGGCGGGTAAGTAAATTGCTGGCAACGCTTAGAGAGCATGCTTAACTAACACTTCCCCATCCGTTTTTGCAATTGCAGATACCGAAGCGCTCCCTTCGGAATGTCGCACAGCTACGCTCCGATGTATGCACCGTATGCGGCGGCGCCATTAATGGCTCCCAACGCACGTGGTAGACCACCGTACGGTCGCGCCGGAAGGTAAGCAATTGGAAGAATTAGAAACGTTGTATTTGAGTAGCTGTTGTTGGGAACCTTAGGTGTTTACTATGAAATATTAATTGCCTCGTAGAACTTGTCCTTAATAATAGTATATCTTCATTGTAATGCGCGGGCTTTCTTAGCTACTATGAGGCTTCTACTATGGAGGCTTTGAAATTTTTACAAAAGCTCTGTTGAACCCATTTGCTACAAACGACGCGAAGCGTCCGTTTCGATACTCCCTTTCCGCCAAAGCCGAACCGATTGAACCGAAAATTGATCTTATGTTTTTGATTTTGTTCTCTCTTTTCCGTGGCCTCTTTTGTGGTTATGCGCGCCTTTGCTGGTTGGTTGCCGCCCCATCTGTCTGTCCTCTTGATCGTGCCTAGAGAGCCGATGGCAGAAACTCGACGACCGATCATTGCCTACAGCGACTTGGATGTACCCAATTTCAGTGACAGTTTCTTTTGAGGAATGAGCATTGTTCCCGAAGGCCAAGGTGAACCCCTGATTTTGCGTCACGAATTCGATTGAAAGTAGCTAGGTATCTTTCAGCTTTCGATCTTTCTCTACATCCGTGCTTGTGAGTAACGCGGACAGCATGTAACAGCGTGTTAGCGAGTCCTCGTACGACGAAATGAAATAAAGATAAACAGCAAAACCTAACACATCCGTGTGTTTTCCGTCCGTTTTTAGTCTGGATTGTGTACTGAGCTTATCCGTGGTGTTCACAAACATGGCGTTTCGATTCGCAGAGAACTTGAAGTGTCTCACAGTTATCGAAAAGATATCAGACCGATAGACCAAACAACCAACATACTTCGCTAACGATGTGCTAGGGTTCTGCGCATTCTCGTAGCTAGTGCTTCCAGGTGTCCAGAATTTCAGATTCTAACCACCGAAACTTTGTTTTGTATTTCTGTACTTCCAGAATGGGTGGACCGGATTACCGACCAGTCATCCACTACCGCGATCTCGATGCCCCTCGTGAACCAGACGAGTTTCTGTAATCGTCACCGTAAGGCTATCCTGTTTGTGTGCGTGTATTTTTGTTTAGTTCCGTTCTCTCCTAGCATTACTTCCGCGCTATGTGTACCCGCAAAAATGTACCCTTGATTGAACCAAGAATGATCACATAAATTTAGAAAGAACATTTTATTCACGTCTTTCGGACAATGCTTAATGGCGACGGTTTTTGCGTTTTATTGGATGTGTTCAATTAACTCCTGCTAGCAGTGGATCGCCGCACATTCGCTCCAGAGCACTTTCTATCTCTTCCAGCAGCTTCTTTCCCTGTTTTGTGCCCATTTCATTGTGCAGAATTTCTTTTGCCCGCATCAAACATCCGTGTGCTTCGTTGTAGTTTTGTTTCAAGTCCACCCCGGTGTCGGCACGGAGGACGCGCCGATTCTGCTCGATCAGAGCGGCTTGCTGCTCCAGCAGTATCACCCCGGCGTAGAGTGTTAGGCGGAACGAGTCGGGATCGAGCACGTCAATGACGCGCATCATATCGCGACACATGGTCAGTTTCGTCTTCAGTAACGCATCGGGAAGCTCTCCCAGTTGGTGTCCCTTAAAGTGTCCGTACATTTGGATAAGCGAATGTTTCAAGGCCAGCAGATGGAAGTGATTCGGGTGCAGGAAATTCAGCAACTTGTGAATAAGATCCTCAAACTCCTTCACGGACGATTTGCGCCCCATAACGTCATCGACTTCTTCGCCAATCTTGGACATTAGGAAGTTCACCTGGTCGTAGGTAATTTGCACCGGACAGTGGTCACATTTCCAGTCGCTCGTGTCGGTCAACGGATCTATCGGAAGCTGGAACCCTCCACACGGTTCACCGTCCAACCCCATGCACCGTAGTGCGCTTAGAAATGTGCCCAGCTCCGTTGGATCCGTGCAACGTACACACCGGCAGGCGAAGTACTTGTTCAACTGCAGATGCGCTCGACGTAGCTGTGTTCCCCACAGCGAATGGGTGTAGGTAGTGGTCAGATGTTCACCTGTTAATAACCATTGGCATTATCGGT
>NC_069144.1:21492296-21493991 GCF_943734635.1 Anopheles cruzii
CCAACTAGAAAACGGAGACCGGCCAACCCCTGTAAACCCTCACTCAAGTACTACTTACAAAAATAAAGTCGAGTTCTCGTGGCTATAGTAGAAGTTATTTTCTTACGTACCTGCATTAAAATGGGGTTGCCATCCCACGATGAAAGGTGCAGCATATTTCGGACAATTGATTACGCCCCATATGCTTTGTAGCACATCAAACACTGCCGTTACTCGCAAGCACCAATACCAATTCAGCGTTTTATTCATCAAACCGACGTGCCGTCGAAATCTAATATCGTTGGGAAAACGAGCTAAGCGCGACACAGAGCGCTAAGTGTGAGTTGGATGATAATATGATTTTTATTGAACACTTTTATAACACAACAACCTTTGAGAGTATATCCACGTAAGTATCCACGCAACGCAAATAGTAGTAATAGAAGCAGTAGTATATTATATTTTATCATAACATGATTCAGAAGTACTTTAACAATTATATTTATTATTTTGCTATGGGTACACACCACAGCTGCAGGTCCTCCTCATTTTATCTTCTGTTTACAATATATTGCAGTATTTCTGTGTGGGTTTTGAATGCAAGACCTTGATCCTCGTATAACTTCGTATCTACTACCTACAAATTTTGCTTACTTTCTCGCTATTGTATTATAGTCTGACACTTTTACTGTCGACTCTTCATTTGAAGTTGCCTGGAGAGAATCGCAACCGAAGAACTTTCCAATCAGTTCCATCGTCTCATCGTACTTTCCTTTTTTTACCGCACCTCAATAACTTTCCTATCTTTTCCCATCGCCAGGGCTCGTAAAATAACGGAGGATCACTAAAACGCAGTCCCCTGTGTGCCTTGTTACTTCTTGCTACTCTTCACACAATAAACCAGTATTGTTCCAGTTCTGATTGAAGGGTATTCCTGCACTGTTTGAACTCTTCTGTTTTGATAGTTTGTAACTTTTCCTATACTGCTGGCGGCCATGGCTAATTTCATTACGCTGGGGACAATGTGGAACAATCTATTGGGGTTTGTAGATTAGTATTGTTACGATTATGTTCCGTCTTCCCCTTCCATTCTTATTTGTGGCAAAAATTGATAACGTTAATGAGTTCGCTCACGAGAATAAGGTAAAACGGATTAGAACACCACAATTTGGCAAGTTTAGGAAAACTAAGAACACACCGTGCGCCAAATAAAAATGCTTAGCCATAAAGAGTTCGCTACAATTTGCACTACACACTGGCAATTATTATATACCTAAGCTACCTTTTGATGAAATTATGCTTGGAAGATCATGATCGACGGGAGCTGAAGATCAATTTGTATTGCTACACGAATGTGCGCTAATTTTTGAATGTATGACGACAAAACTATAAGGTTGGCTAAACAGAAATCCATCATTTTTTTGGTGGAGGGCTGTAGTGACCGATATCTCGTAAAGTATCGATCAAACAATTACAAATTTATAGCACACCAATCAACACAACAAAAAACCTGATGGATCACACTTCCATCTGCGAAATTTTTATGAAACGAGATGAAATCGACTAATTTTCTAAACGAATGGGTACTACACCCATGGGTAATGCGGGTGAGAAATGAGATGTGAGAAAACGATCGAGGTCAAAGCGTGGTGAAGCACCTCACAAGGTAGCTAGCTAAACCAGGACTTACGGCCAGGAAGGTTCTTGTTATGTTGC